>NW_028255172.1:0-34151 GCF_964263255.1 Lissotriton vulgaris
TTCTGGCATTCCAGCCGTCTTCAGCCCGGCTTGCTTGAATCCAGTGGCAAAGTGAGCAAGGGACTCACGTCTGAGCATACCCTGCCAACTTATGGTGCTCGGCGCTGAGAACGATGATTCGAAGGTCACAGCTTGCAAGCGGAAACAACGGGTGTGTTTCAATGGGGTTTTGTGATTTACTAAGTCTAGTGAGAGTACTGTGCAGAGTGGCGAGAGTGACCATGTATTTTAATTTGACTGTAAGATGTGCCACAGTAGGTGATGTGAAAAACAGAGGCGACGTCACGGTCTTGTAAGAATTGAACGGGCTATGCAATGCGTGCTCGTGTGCTAGTGCCGGGATTGGAGAGGTGACCTGTCAAGATTCATTTACGGACCCTTACCAATTACGACAACCATATGGAGCAATTAAGTAATTGATAGGGTTCCAAACGGAGAGTCAGGTTTCCTAGAGGGGTGGGAGAGAGGAGAAAATGAGGGCGCGAGCAGAGGCATAAAGTGTTTTGCCGGTAATTCTGTGTATCTCATTTGAATTACCTTAACCGCCCTGCTGTGTTCTATAGGGGAAGGACCAACGCATTCCGCGGCTGCAATTTTCCATCGGCAACCCTGCACAGTCAAACCGGCGTCACCTCAAAGGGTGGGCAGCTTGGTTTTCTGCGTGAGCTATGGAGTTAAGGGAGAACGGAGGCAGTAAGAAAGATGCAAAGTCATGAAGGAGCTGGTACACTGCTGGTTGCTTGGGATGCGGGGGTCCGCTTACCTCAAAAGGTCTCATGAGTTGTGGCAACGATGTGCTATATACGTTCTGTGCTCGATGGCAGGAACGTTAGGTGATGGGTCAGCTGTACTTTTAATAGGCATGTAGGGTGCCATGCTTAGTGTCACTTGGTTAGTCGAAAAAGACACAAACAACTCCTAGACGCACGTTTGGGCGCCATCTTAGAGAAGGAAAGGGAATGTACAATAAGCCTGTGTGGGCGCCATCATGGAAAGTGTATTCCTTGTTAAGGATGGCAATGATTCTTACATGTACGGAGGGTATAAATTATGTGCGCCACTTGGGAGGTGAAGTGCTGGCGGACTGGATGAGGTGGTGCCCCAAGTGCGTTATCTATCGCGGTTTGAAAGTGAGATTAGTGCTTTGAAGGAGCAAGGCGGTGCACACGTGTATCCGTGGGTGCAGAGTAGAATCTGAGATGAGCCAAGGCACAGACGAGAGAGGGACCCAGATTACAGCTAGAACCGGACTCCGTAATTATAAGGTGAGGTCTGTTCTGCTATTACAGTGCAAATATACTAACTCTTTCCTTTACTTTTCAGGCTATGCTTAGACTGCTAGATAGTATTGTAACTTTATAATATAATGTTTTCTTTGTCTGTTATTGTGTAATAAAGGACCCCAGTTTGTAATGAACATATATATTTGAGTATTGTTTCTATGATAAAGCTAACCTTTCTTTACAGCCAGGTGCCAGCGTATGGAAGGATGGGCGATTCCCTTCCTACAGGTAACTGATGCGGGAGATTGATGTGAGTTTTATGTCAGGGAATAATTCTTAAGTGTAACAATTTGGCAGTTATTGTGTGAGAGGATCGGATCTCCTATGTATCACATGAGGGATAATAATTCATATAAGGTAGAGGATACTCCCAGTAAATATTAGGTACTTAGAAACTTCCCCAATAGAGAGAGAGAGAATAAGGTATTAATAGGACAGTGAGATCGCTCAAGATAGGGTGTTAATGAGAGCACCAATTGGGATTGGTGTGTAGTGAGATCGCTCAAGATAGGGCGTTAATAAGAGCACCGATTGGGGATGGTGTGTAGTGAGATCGCTCAAGATAGGGCGTTAATGAGAGCACCAATTGGGATTGGTGTGTATTGAGATCGCTCAAGATAGGGCGTTAATGAGAACACCAATTGTGGATGGTGTGGTAGAGTGAGCTGCTCTCCACTATGAGAATGAGGGTAGAATAGTCCAGGCCAGATTGTCGCAGGGCTATAAGGTAGGATCATAGGATGAGACATGGAATTCCATAGTTATTAGTTACTATTCTTATTAATCCATTAGATCTAGAAGTGTTTTTGATGATATAAGCTTGTATATTGCGAGTGCCCCATTCCCGGGTAAGTACTCAGGAACCATTGTAAATAGGGTCCGGAAAGAGATGGTGTTACGTTTTGGCCAGGTTGGTTGTATCTAGGTGAGTGGGTAATTCTTGGTCTAAAAATCTGGTCATTACATTTTGCGTCACAAACCGTTTACGAAAGCCTTGTAGCGCGTTTTGTTTTTATCTAGTTGGTTTGCGCTCGGCGTGTGTGGAGGTTCTTTTGTATATTTTTGTTTATTTCTGTATATATTTTTACTTTTGGTACGATGTTTTTGAGAAAATCAAAATCTACTTTTAAATTGCCTATTGAAATTCCCAGATGTGAATCAACATCTTATGAGGCGCTAGCTCATGAATGGGCTGATTGTACTGGTTTGAGTGAGAGCTGGAATTCTTGTCTGGAAATAGCGGATCCGGCTCAGGTGATTGCTTGCGTACAGAAAGCGCTGATTGTGAAGGGCGAGGATCTTCCTATATTAGGACGGAGAGGTTGGATTTTGTTGTATGCGTACAGGCTTGTACATGAACAGCGTCAATGCAAAGAATTTGAAGATCAGTTTGTTGAAGTGCAGAATGCTTGTACTCTTTTGAGATGTCAGAATACATTGCTTGCCGACAAACTAGATACATACCAGACTATTGCAGAAAGAGCTGCAGTTCGTATTGCTAAATACAAATACAAACATCGACGTGGTCGAGTCAGTAAAAGGAAAGTGCGTTTGGTTGTGGCGAAAGCAGGGCTCGATTCGAACCCTGATGAGTGGGATGGTAATATCTGGGACTCGAATGAGTCTGGTTTCTCGACTGAGGAGAATGAGAGGCGTGAACCTTCTTGTACTGAACGTGACTGTAAATCGTGTGCTTCTTGTAAATCTGACGATCAGTGTAAATGTGATGGTCGCGCGGAAGTTTCTGCACATCCTGTCTTTTGAAGAAAATTACAACAGGCTCCTGGCAATCCCAATGGGATTCCTTTGGATAGTTTGGAAGATTTTACACAACAGGAAGTTAGTGACATTTTAGAACAATTTCGACAACGGCCTGGTGAGGCCTTGCTTACATGGATGGTGCGTCTTTTTTAGTTGGGTGCTGCTGGTATCATGTTGGATATGGGAGATGCGCTGAAGTTCTGTTCTTTGAGTTCCGATTCTACTGTGCAAGACCATTTTCGGAATTATAACACTGCTGGTCAGATTAGTTTGCTGCAATTAGCGACAGAAGGTTGTAATCATAAATATCCTACTGAATCTGATTGGCCTTTGAATGACAGGTCGTGGTATACTCTACCAGATGCCTCCCAGAGACTGAAAGAGGAGGTGATGAAAACTGTGATTTTTCTTGGCACGTCTGACAGATTGTGGATGGCTTGTTGACTTCTTCTGTGTGGAATAGGATTATTCATTCCGCCCCTGTTGCCTATAAACAAGTTATGATGACATTGTTGATTAATCAAGCTGGCAGTCCTTTGTCTCTTATGCTTGAGGCTGTGCGTCAGCTTGGTGAACTGGGTGAGTGGCTTAAACCGGACAGACAATCCAGACCGGAGGGTCGTACTGGTGTTAATTATCAATTTACAAGACATGACATGTTTCTTGCCTTGTTGGGTAATGGTGTGAAGAGAGAAGATATTGATGGTAAGCCGAATATTCGATTGTGGGCTATGTTCCGCAAACGTGGCTTGGACAGAAAGGAAGGTGCTAGGTGAGTGTGTAAACAGGATTGTGATCATATTCATTCTGATAACAGTGAAGATGATAATAACTGTGGTAAATCTGACAGGAATGGCAGAAGATGGACTGACAGGGATGTGTCTTCCTATTGTGAACGAGGGAGAGTGGAAAAGGGGGAGAGAGAGAGGGAGAGAGATGAGCATTTTGAAAGGAGACATAGAGAGGAGAGGGATGAATCTCCTGAACTGAGAATGAGAGATAGATGACACAGATTTTCTGAGCGAAATTTACAATATTTTGTGGATGACAAGAATCCATTTTGTGAGGGGAATAAGTATGAACGAGAGGTGACACTGATAGAGCGCGCAGTTCACCCGGGTCACCAATTTCTTACACGCACTGGGCCCCGGCGTGCATTTAGTTTCAATCAGTGATTCTCGTGAACCGGGTGAGATCCTGGCACGCTACTATGAGTAATCAATGGTTCAGAATTACCTCTGCTTACCATGCACCTGACTTACCACAGGCACAAACTTTCGATGGACCTAGAGCTAAAAGGGAAAATAGTAGACAGGACCTTAAAACATTTCTTTACGTCCATATATTTTTATCCACTTTCTGTAAAATGACCAGACACCTGATGAAGTTTTGACACTTTATATGAAAATTCAAAAAGAAGATGCCAAGACAATAAGCGATATGCAGAACACTATGTCAAACATTAATATCAACATCAAAAGGTAACTTTGCACAAAGAAAATCACGACCATTAAGATATATGGGAAAAACTAGAGGTAGGGTTTGAAACAGAACTAATCACTGCAACGTTATACTAGGGCACGAGGTATAAGGTTGGGACCTAAACATGTACTTAATCCTTAAACTATTCTTTCTAAGTTCACTGCAATCAACTAAAGGAAAGGGAAAAACGGGAACATACTATTATTTATGATAAAATCAATGAGCTCCTAAAGGAAGGGGGGAGAGAGAAGGAACCAAACTAAATCGGCAATGGCAATAGAGCAATATCACAGGTAAAGTGCTTTAATAGATCATACGAAAGAGAGAAGAGAGAGAAAAAACAGGCTACAGAAAGTACGCAAACCCACAAACGATATTTACCTAATTCAGATTTGAAGTCTAACCCTGGCCACGGGTCAGATGGGAAGACGGGGACAAGGACCCTCGGAAAAGGAACACCAGAATGCGAACAGGTACAACCCACGGACAGATCAGGACAGGATACCCCTCAGGTTCGGGTCAAAGGACTGGGCCTCCCAGGGAACGACCAACACCCACAGCTTCGGACAGCAACGCCTGCGTTACCCCTTTCTGCAAGTAATCCGCCAGAAACCCCGATTGGATTTTCGAATCTCCCAGCAAAGTGCTTCGCCAGCACTTAGGAATTTCCACCCCTTAGAAGTTTGTGGAAAGTATGGACAAAGTGCTCCGCAGCACTTTCAGATTGAGCACCTATTGAGATCGTAGGGTCAGTGACAGGTCTGCTACTCGGACAAGTCGGACAATTTCCATAAGCTAAACTAGGGCAATTATACAGTTCTGGGGTCCCTCAGACCACCCACTAATGTTGCAAGTGACAGTTTCCCATATTTTGATTGGTCAGGAGAGGTGGTGCGATCATTACCACCTCCTAAAATTCAGCTTTCCCAGATTCAATATTCAGGTTTTCATACCCGCCCCCCGGGTTCACGTTCCCATCCATAGAGTACAACAGAAAGTATGAGCGCATAAGACAGTTGCAACAAGTTTGTTAAATTCAAGGTGATTGTCCACACTGGGTGCTGGATTCCCAGGCGCATTTTGCTTCAGGAGCCAGCTGGCTTGGTTTAGCTTCTGCGCAGTCGAGTTTCTCCCAGGTCACATGGCAAACCCCAGAAGAGAGTCAAAGATGGCGTAGCTTAAGAGCTCCCAGCCCCAAAAGACGCGGTACATGAAAAATAAGCGAAAACAAATTAATATCACATCCAGAATGATCACACTGTATACCATGAAAAATCTTATCCCACCCTTACTTTATAATGACTATAGCATTAAGGTTTTAGTGCGAAAAGATAGATAGGCTGAAGCAGCAGCAATAGCAGAGAGCGTGGTGAGAGTCAAGCGGCCATATTAGCAACAATGCGCATGTGCACAGAACTCCCTCCAGAATGCGAGTGCGTCACATCACATGGGTATGACCGACGCATGCGCAGACTGAATTTCAGCGAAGCAGCCATTTTCCTTAGCGCAAGCTTCGTTAATATGGAAAAGACATACAGGCAAGCATCCGGGGACACCCGCGTGTTTGGAAAAACGTGTAATAAACGACAATAATGAATTTTAGTAATGTTATACATTTGGCGAGGTTCTTGCACGGGGCAAGGCGCTTCACGTGCAAATCCTTGCTCCATCAATCCCCTCTTTGATGATATTTACTATCATCACTACATAATGGAAACAGATGCCAACTTTTTCTCATTCATCCACATCACTCATTTCAATTTCAATAAATTTATTGTTCAGTTTTCTTTCAGCTTCTCTATGAGAGTGGTGATTTTTCGCTTTTTTATAGATGGTATTCTTCACCTCTTCTAATTCCAGTTCATCAATATTTCTTTTCACCCCTCTCTGATTTACTGTGTATTTCCTTTTGCACTTCTGACATTTGCAGCAGATAAAAATAATCAATATAATTACACCTATCACAATTATTGGCATCACTATTTTCCACAACAGGTTTCTACCTAGGTTAGCAAACCAACTACCTATAGAGGAGAGACCTCCAGTCAGTCTTGTCCAGGCACTGTCAAACTCCAATGGTTTGAGTTCCTTTTCCAAATTAGTTATGTTCTTCACATATTGCTTTAATTCGATACTTTTGTCAGGAATGTAAGTGCAACAATGTTGCGCTTTCAGCATTCTACAGACTCCGCCCTCTTTTGCTAATAGGGTGTCAAGGGCAAGACGGTTTTGTAAAACCATTGATCTGATCGCAACCATTTCAGTATTGACCAGCAGGAATCCAGCAGCAGTGTCCGTTGATAACCGGTCCACCACTGTAGACAATTTGCAGATTCTATGGGTGTTCAGAACTACCCCCATTCCAGGTATCAGTGCACTGAAAATATCACCTATAACTTCACCTACACTTTCGCGCTTACTACGCACTAAGCCATTAGTTTCTTCATCGCTTCCAGCTGCATTATTCACATGGTATATTTTCGGGAAAACAATGCCAAAGTAGCAGCTTCCATACCAGTGATCCGGCAATTTGAAATACGCCTTGTTCCCACATATATAATATATTCCGGGAAACACAGGTTCTGACCCATTTTTGAAACCCCAACCTCCAATTACCTTGTAATTATGTTCACACTCGCTGGAACCGATGAATTCATTGTTATAGTACTCTGTCTTTTCCCTATGGATACAAAGTTTCCCTTTTCGTTCAAAATCCAGCAACAAGGCAGGATTAGCTTCGCCTTGCGAGGTGTTATCCATGTGTTCAGCCCACCTAGAGACTCTATCTTTCTCGTCATTTGCTTTCTTTTGAAACTTTTCTCTCCTTCTGTCTGCCATCTTTATGAACATCTTTTCCTGCTCTTGCAGAGAACAGGTCAGATTAGATTCTCTTGCTTCATTTAAATCTATATTACCTATAGTCAGAAAATATTCTCCCATATAACGGGTCACGTCACTTGTAGTATGTACACGGTTCAAGTGTTTTCTAACAGGAAGTTCAGAAAAAACTACGTCATCATTTGAATAATAATATTGCAAGGTGCTTCTATAGAACAAGCTAGCTAAAATACTACAGGAAATTCCATAGGTTAACGGTAGGTGATGATATGTCACACCTTCAGCTACTGAGGTAGGTAGCTTCATGCAGACATAGCAGTCTTCTATTTCCATAGCTTCTACGTAATGCACTAACAAGTTAGCAAAGACATTTAGATGTGTCCTGTTTCTCATTTTGTGAAAATGTAGTCCATCCTCATCTGATGCTTCTAATTTAGGTCGTGTGTGTGTCGAGCCTACTAGTTTGTCGCGTCTTTCTAAGCTTCGTGGTGTTTCTGCAGTCGGGTCAGCCCCTACATCTACTGCCTCAGGTTCAGTAGGGGAAAGATTAGGATTCTTACTTATCATAAACGGTAAGAAGATTGTTAGTCCTATCCATATTACTATTAGCACAGCTACGCTACATAAGCATACTTTACAGCAAGTTTTTAGACACCCACATCTGGATCTCCCAGAGACACTCGGATCAGACATTTTATCTTACAGGTGGCTTTCGCTACCCCTCTTCGTTTCCTTGTACCAGAGGTTCACTTCTGGGCTCTCTCAAGGAGGGTCTTCGTCAGAGCTCCGATCAGCAATGGACTCGTCTTCACTGTTGCCACTGTGGTGTGGTTCATCTATTTCTTCCAACACATAGTAAGTCCACTCAGGGCTTCGATACTGTTTGCTCTGTTTCTTTATTCTGTCGCTCTTTCTCAGCGATTTTCCTTGGGCTGTCCTTCTTTCACTTTGAGCCCTTTTTCGGTCTTTGTCGTTGTCTGCGGCTGTCTTTAGTCTGAGCCTCAGTCTTTTTACGTATCGAGGTGCACTTCTGCCTCCTTTCCTCCCAGTAGTTGAGGAAACTTGCCCTTCTTCGTGCACTCTTTTTACTTTTTGTTGTGGCACTTCTGTTTCCCTACCTGACTGGCTAGTTCCAGGTCTTTCCTCTATTTCTTCTGCCTGGTCCCTAGTCTGACCCTGCTCAGATTCAAACCGCACTTTCTTTTTCTGTTTAGTTGGTTTTATTTCAGATGTCTGAGCACATTGATCTATTTCTATCTGTTCCTGTTCATGCGCTTCGATCTCTTCGTTTTCTTCTGCATGAACGTCAGCTCTAATTACTATTTGTCCCTCTCCAGACTCCGGAGTTCCAGGAGGAGTCTCGATGCCTTGATCTGACCCTACTTGGCCTACTTCCTGATCAGGTGTGATGTGATTCTCGTGGACCTGATCTGCTTCGTCTATTTCTAGCTCACCTGGACTATCCCACTCACTGTCTAAGTAGGAATACTTCCTGGTTCGTATTGGATCATGAACCGGGTCGTCGGCGGGATACCATTCAACGTCTCGACTGGTGCTCGGCAGTTCGATGTCAGCTAGTTCTGGACTCTCCTCTTCGGAAGCCTCCTCAGCTGAGCTGCCTTCAGCTACAGTCGCGTCTTCTCCAGCTACCCGCTTCGTGTGGCTGGCGTGGATCCACTTCGGTACACCAGCACACTTTACAGCAGTGGTAGTGACGAGGATCACTTGTCGTGGCTTTCCCCACCTGGGTTTCAGGCAACTGCTCCGGGTGTGTTTCTTTAACGCCACCCAATCTCCTGGTCGCAAGTTGTGTGCTGGAGTCTTTGGCCACTCGTCTTCTGTCTCTCCAATCTGCTGAGAGAGAGAACGCACTTGGTCACCCAGCTGCTTGCAGTATTCTAGCACCATATCATCAGAAATGCTTAGCAGTTTGTGTCCGGGTACCCATGCCTGCCGCATCACTCTTCCCATCAACACTTCATGGGGACTCAGGCCAGTCTTTCGGTTCGGGATACTTCTCAAACTCATCAGCACAAGGGGTAAAGCCTCTATCCAGTTCATTTTTGTGGAATCACACATTTTTCCCAATCTGGACTTCAGGGTGCCGTTTATTTGTTCCACTATTCCAGAAGCCTCTGGATGGTAGGCACAATGTATTCTTTTCTTCATTTTGAATGCTCTACAGAGTTCTTCTAGCACATCGTTGGCAAAATGCCCACCTTGGTCCGTTTCGATAGTCTCTGGGATTCCATACCTAGGTATCAATTCCCTAAGCAATAGCTTAGCTGTAGTTAAGGCATCAATTTTCTTTGCTGGGTAAGCCTCCACCCACCTGGAGAACAGACAAACTATGACTAGGATATATCTATATCCCTTGCAATTTGGCATGGTTACAAAGTCTGCCTGCATTCTTACAAAGGGACCTACTGCCTTCCCAATGGTACTCTGTTTTACTACAGTCTTCTTTCCTGCATTAAATTGCTGACACACTAGGCACCTCTGGCAAAACCTTTCCGCCTGGTTCCTGAACCTTGAGTTACAGAACACCTGTTCAAACACCCGACACATAGCGTCTCTTCCCATATGTGTTGGTTCATGTATCATTCTGACCATGGGGTCCACCAAGCTATCAGGCAGTACAGGCACCCCAGCCGAATTTACCACCACACCATCCTCTCTCAACTTGCATTCATTTGCTGCCCACCTGCCTTTCTCTTGCCTGTCTGTAGCCTGTTGCAACTCCTTTAGTTCTTCCCACGTTGACACATTCTCAAACAACATAAGTTGGCAGCTGTTTCCACTCCACAATGCAATTTGGAGAGACATTTGATGTCGGGCACAAAACTGTGCCATTTGGTCAGCGTATCTATTACCGGCGGTCACATCATCATTTCCTGATCTGTGAGCCGCACACTTGACCACAGCCAATTCTTTGGGCAATTGGATAGCTTCCAGTAAGTTATGCACCACTTTTCCATTTCTGATAGGGGTGCCGGAGGAAGTCATGAATTCTCTTTGCAACCACAACTGGCCGAAGTCATGAACAACCCCGTAACAATACTGGCTGTCAGTGTATACAGTTATTGTTTTGTTCTTTCCCCTCTTACAGGCTCTGGTTAACGCGATGAGCTCTGCCACCTGTGCAGATTTCACCTCGCTTAGGTATGATGCCTCTATGGTCTTTGTCAATGTAACCACAGCATAGGCAGCACTCAGGCCCCCATTCTCATGTCTTAAACATGAGCCATCCACGAACATTGTCTCATCCCCATCAAGCAATGCTATTTCACGAATGTCTGGACGGGGCTTTGTACTGAACTCAGTCAGATCAACGCAATTATGGTCCCCTTCTTCTTCTGATTCTATATCCAGGGGGACAGGTAACAGTGTCGCTGGGTTTAGGACATTGCACCGGGAGATGGTGACGTTTTCAGCACCAATCAGGATTCTTTCATACTTAGTCAGCCGACTAGGTGTGAGGTACTGGGTCTTGGTTCTAGTTAGCAGGATTACAACAGAATGAGGAACATATACAGTGACGTGATGTCCCATGACAATGCTCTCACTCTGTTCCAGGCTGACACAAGTAGCAGCAACTGCCTTCAGACACCCCGGTAATCCAGCAGCCACCGGATCTAGGGTGGCCGAAAAATAGGCCACTGGGCGTCTAACTAATCCGTGCTCCTGAGTCAGAACTGAAAGAGCACAATTTTCTCTGGTGTCACAGAACAGTTCAAAAGATTTAGAGTAGTCCGGCATACCTAATGCAGGAGCGGTACATAGGCAATTTCTCAATGTTACCCACGCATTCATGCTTTCACTGTCCCAGCTGACGGGGTCTTCTACTCCTTTCTTGGTCATGTTTATCAGGGGCCTGGCCAGTGCAGCAAATCCTACAATCCATTGTCTACAGTAACCCACAACTCCTAGAAACATTCTCACTTCTTTCTGAGTTTTGGGCAGTTCCATTGCTCTAATTATTTTGATTCTTTCAGTAGTTACTTTCCTGATTCCTTTTTCTATCTGGTGCCCCAGATACTTCACTGAGTTTTTACAAAACTGCAATTTGTCAGGCGACACTTTATGTCCTCCCTTTCCTAGGTGATTCAGCAAGGCAATGGTGTCAGTGACACAGTCAGTTTGGGTTTTAGATGCCACTAACAGGTCATCTATGTACTGCACTAGAACAGACTCTCTTGGTAGCACTAGGGATTCAAGGCACTTTTTCAGTATCTGGTTGAAAATCGAGGGACTCTCGGTGTACTCCTGAGGGACACGATTCCAGACATAGATATGGCTGTCGAATTCAAAACTGAAAAGGAATTTGCTTTCTGGATGCAATGGGATGGAAAAGAATGCGTGGCACAGATCAATGACAGTGAACCATTCTGCATTCCAGGGAATCTGGTAGAGAATGACTGCAGGGTTGGGTACAATAGGACAGCAAGGTACGACAATTTGGTTTACCATGCGCAGATCTTGCACTACCCTGTACTTCCCACTAGGCTTTTTGATCCCAATGATAGGCGAGTTACAGGGGCTGCTCATCACTTCTTCTATGATTTCGGCTTCGAGCAGCCGGGTAATTTCAGTCGCCACTCCTGCTTTCACTTCTGCACTCATCTTATACTGTCTGGTTTTGGGGTATATAGCATTCGTTTTTATTGCTATTTTAACTGGGTCCACATTTGCCATCAGGCCTACATCTTTTCCTGTGAAATCCCACACTTCTGGTACTACTCTTAATTGGAGCTCTTCAGGTAAATCTTCAATTGTCAATGTCTTTATATCAGCATCTTGTCTAACTAACATCAGTTTGTATAGGCCATCTTCATCGGGGGTCTGAATTTCGACACCATTTGGTGTGCAGTAGATGGTACAACGCATCTTGCACAACAAATCACGTCCTAGCAGGTTTACAGGACTGGAATCACAGACCACAAATCTGTGCATTTCCTTGAAATTCCCTATAGAAATTTCCATGGGTTCAGTTACTGGAGTACTTATTATTTGATTTGAGACTCCCACTACTTGGATTGCTTCTCCCGAGAGGGGTAGGTTAGGAACATCCACTGTTCTCACAGTAGATCTGGTAGCACCAGTGTCCGACAGAAAGGTGACATCTTTTCCTTCAACCTTTCCTTCAATGTATGGTCCAGTCTGGTCTACCGGTAAGGAGGCGCCAAGCACACACTCCTCATCCTCCCCTCTCAGGCCCCGTCAATCTTGATCCTCACAAAGGAATGTATCATTTAGCAAATACTGTGGAATGACTGCGTTTCTTTCACTCTCGACTTCCCAAACTTCCGCCCTTTCATTCTGCTGACCCTGATTCTTAAAATTCTGTCTAGGAGCGCGAGGCACTGGGGGTAGCTTTACCTGTTGCTGGTTCTTTCTCGTCCCCTCTTTCGGCACCTGTGGATTTAAACCATTTACAGGGGCATTACCGGCCTGCAGGTGTGGACACTCGTCTCTCCAATGCCCTATCTGGCCGCACCCATGGCACGGGAATTTCTTCATGGCTTCTTCTCTACTCATTTTAGTGCGGGGCTTCCCTCCTCCCCCAGCAGTGGCATTCTGAGCATTATTATCAGAAGTTAATCTACTTAACTGCTTTTCTTGCTGTTCGGCTAATTTCACCTGTGCCCACATAACTTTCTCTTTGAGGGCCTTCCTTTTGTTTTCGATTTCATCTTCACAATATTTTGCATATTTCAGGACAGCATCTATTGGTTCTCCCTGCCAACTGATTTTATTGTCCCTAATCCATTGGGAAATTTCAGGCCTTAATCCTAGCACAAACCTGTAACTGAAATGTGTCATGTCTTTCAGGTCCACATTGTCGATACCGCTGTATGTTTTAAACACTTGCAGTAACCTTTCATAGTAGGAGTGAACAGTTTCATCACGTTCTTGGGTGGTTCTATCTATTCGGGTCCAGTCTGTTTCCTTTGCGGGAACCTTTTTCTTGAGATATTGTATGACTTGATCATACTTCCTCATTACTTCAGGTGCAGGCGCACCTGTTTTCTCATCTCTGGGAAATTCCTCACTGGGCCAATCAATTTCAATTTTACAGTCGGTCCACAGATCTACAGGGACCACAATGTCGAAAAACCCATCCAAGTCTTTCAGCAGACATTTCTGAACTTTTATGAAGCGCTCTACCTGCCTGTACCAATCAACAGGCTTCTCCCGTAATTTCGGGAAGTCATTTGTAAATGACACAATATCCTGTCGGGACCAAGGGACATGGACATATTTTCCTCCCGGGACCTCCCTCATGGGGCACAATTTTTCGGCTGGTGTTACTTCCTTTAATAAGAGTTCCGAAGTCACTGACCCAGCCCTGCTGCTTTCCTTTTTCTTTGCCCACCGGGTTCTCCACTTCCCCACCTCGCCCCACTTCTGCAGGAGTTTCAACAATTCTTTTACTTGGATCTGTTTTCCCATTACATTCAGGCTTTCTAAATCTTTGTCTGAAAAATCCACTCTGTAAGGTTTCTGAAGGATTTTGGAGCGACTAACATCTATTCCCATTTCTTCTGCTGTATCCATTATCTTTTCATGGAGCGACCTAGCGTTCCGGGTCAGATATTTACTGATAAACAGCAACTCTTCTTCGTTATACGAGCTTAGGCGCTCAACTCCTACGTTTCCAGCCATCATTTCTTCTATTTCTATTCTCAATTTATATATTTCCAATGCTTTAGGTTGGGGAGTGGCCTCCTTCTCTAGCTCCTTTGTCCATCTATCTAGTTCTTCAGGGGAAACTAAAGTAGCACTCCTAATTCCCGTTGCACCTTCAATTCCCACCTCCTTTGGTCTGGGTTGACTTCTAGTCCCTATTATACTGGCCCTTGATTCCCTTATGGGCAGATCCATCAAACTCCCCGATTCACACTCACTCTCTTGATCTTCATCTATGAATATCTCCTTTTTCGAAGTCAAAATGCTAGAAGTAGGCAGCATCGAGGGGAAAACAGGAGGCTGGGGACCGGTCATGTCATTTTTATACAGAGGAATAGCTGGACCAATGGTTACTGGAATAGTCAAGGAATCAGGATGGGGCTGCATTTGGGTAATGGTTCGAATTAATTCATCTCGCTGTTTAGTCAGGACCTCTCTCTCTTTTTCTCCCAATACCTTTCCAGTAGATTTGTCATGCAATACCTGGGGTACTAGGGACGGATAAATATTCGGAGCGGTCGGAGTGACCAGTCGCGGAGGATCTTCTCCGAACGGCTGATAATTCGGAACTGTAGGTTTGGGTCTGCAAAACCCGTCCCTTTCACTGGTTTTACTGTCTGTCCCGGTTCCATCTGTATCACTATCCCTCCTACATCTGGGATACTTTGCAAAGGGATTTCGAGAGGGCACAGGTTCTGAGTCTGCATCATAGGGAGGTGGATTTTTCATTAGTAAATCTTCCAAGTGGTCATCATCCAAGTCCCCCATAGGAGCTAGGTGATGGGTCTTTTCTTTGCATTTTCCTTTCTTTTCCTCAACCACCCCCATCATCGGGAACAGCCCTTCAGTTATCATAGACTGCCTCCACTGTTTCATTTTCTGCTCTTTAGTTGGCGTTGGAAGCTTAGGATACCATTTACTCACTCCCTTATCCATCCTGGGTTTATCTCGCTCTGCAGCCTCAATCTCCCATTCCTCCAGAGCTTCGTACTGGGTCAACCTAGGTCTAGGGTGCAATTCATTCATGCGGGTCCTTAGGTTAAACAGGATCCGACCATTAAAAGTACCTTCAACAGGGAATGCTAGAACTCCGTCATCTACTGTATAATTTGCCCAATTTTCTAACCAAACACAAGTGTGATACCCTTTATCAAACATCATGAAAGAAGCAGGGGTATTTGGTGGGGGAATTAGCACACCCTCCCTCGTTCTAATGGGCTTGTCGGCTTTGAATTTTTTTTTTATTTTGTCAGAAAAAGACAATTTCCTCTTTATTCCGTACATCATGTGTGGTCTACCTCGCATAAGCTGATCCTTATAAAATCCTAGGTACTTTGGATTTGGTATAAAATCTTGATACCACATATAATCTTCGGGACTCTCTTCGAACTCGGCTTGATTAATTTTGTTTACCTTTGTGCTTCCAATGCTAGCGCGACTTCTATTTCTCACTACCCAATCAGGTCAGAGAATACAAAACTCTTAGCCAATGGGTGCGCGGCCTTTTCGCGAGACAGAGTCTCACTCTGCGGCACTCACCCCTCCTTCACAAATTCAGCTTCACTACACGCCCGCTGTCTTGACCAATACCAGCGCGGCACGGAGTGACGTCAGAGCAGCTCTCCGACTGACTCCCTCCTTTACAAGGTAACGGAAACTTTTAACTTTTCCTAAAGTGCGATTGAAAAACTTAGTTACCAACACACAACGTCTGCCACTATGTCTGAGTGTTCTAAAAAGATAGAAAGACTTCCTCTCACTGCAAGTAAACCACTTCTGTCTACTTCTCATTCACTCCGGGTAGACTTCTTTGCCTATCCTCACACTCGAGTAATATAGAACCCGTTATTCTTCCGACTCATCCACTGTCGTCAGGGATATGTACTGAGCCGGGATTTCACCAGTGAACTATTTTACTTACCAGACAAGCCTCGGAGACCCTACTACTCCTTCCGTATGCGACCCTTACTAGGTGATATCGCAATGAAAGTTTTATACTGGACTCGTAGCTATCAATTATTCAGATATAACAAAGATCCTAATTAGTGCTTCCAGTTATTCATTTAACCCTGCACTAATGTTTCAGACCCTAGTGACTTCAACAGCTAACCGGATTCTGCTCACCGTTAGCTAAAATACTTCCCCGGGGATTCGGACTACACTGAACATTCACAAACAATTCTGGGTTAATTCAACATTTATAGCAGCAATGTAAAAATCATATACATTTATTATATAAATTTTTTTTAAAACATTTCAAAAAATTTCAAACAATATAGTAAAAGTCAGCAGCACATTATTTTTCACGGTTTGTTCCCTGTCTACCTAATCTAACTAGTCCAAACCATCCTCTGGCTGCCAGAAAATTACTGATAGAGCGCGCAGTTCACCCGGGTCACCAATTTCTTACACGCACTGGGCCCCGGCGTGCATTTAGTTTCAATCAGTGATTCTCGTGAACCGGGTGAGATCCTGGCACGCTACTATGAGTAATCAATGGTTCAGAATTACCTCTGCTTACCATGCACCTGACTTACCACAGGCACAAACTTTCGATGGACCTAGAGCTAAAAGGGAAAATAGTAGACAGGACCTTAAAACATTTCTTTACGTCCATATATTTTTATCCACTTTCTGTAAAATGACCACAGACACCTGATGAAGTTTTGACACTTTATATGAAAATTCAAAAAGAAGATGCCAAGACAATAAGCGATATGCAGAACACTATGTCAAACATTAATATCAACATCAAAAGGTAACTTTGCACAAAGAAAATCACGACCATTAAGATATATGGGAAAAACTAGAGGTAGGGTTTGAAACAGAACTAATCACTGCAACGTTATACTAGGGCACGAGGTATAAGGTTGGGACCTAAACATGTACTTAATCCTTAAACTATTCTTTCTAAGTTCACTGCAATCAACTAAAGGAAAGGGAAAAACGGGAACATACTATTATTTATGATAAAATCAATGAGCTCCTAAAGGAAGGGGGGAGAGAGAAGGAACCAAACTAAATCGGCAACGGCAATAGAGCAATATCACAGGTAAAGTGCTTTAATAGATCATACGAAAGAGAGAAGAGAGAGAAAAAACAGGCTACAGAAAGTACGCAAACCCACAAACGATATTTACCTAATTCAGATTTGAAGTCTAACCCTGGCCACGGGTCAGATGGGAAGACGGGGACAAGGACCCTCGGAAAAGGAACACCAGAATGCGAACAGGTACAACCCACGGACAGATCAGGACAGGATACCCCTCAGGTTCGGGTCAAAGGACTGGGCCTCCCAGGGAACGACCAACACCCACAGCTTCGGACAGCAACGCCTGCGTTACCCCTTTCTGCAAGTAATCCGCCAGAAACCCCGATTGGATTTTCGAATCTCCCAGCAAAGTGCTTCGCCAGCACTTAGGAATTTCCACCCCTTAGAAGTTTGTGGAAAGTATGGACAAAGTGCTCCGCAGCACTTTCAGATTGAGCACCTATTGAGATCGTAGGGTCAGTGACAGGTCTGCTACTCGGACAAGTCGGACAATTTCCATAAGCTAAACTAGGGCAATTATACAGTTCTGGGGTCCCTCAGACCACCCACTAATGTTGCAAGTGACAGTTTCCCATATTTTGATTGGTCAGGAGAGGTGGTGCGATCATTACCACCTCCTAAAATTCAGCTTTCCCAGATTCAATATTCAGGTTTTCATACCCGCCCCCCGGGTTCACGTTCCCATCCATAGAGTACAACAGAAAGTATGAGCGCATAAGACAGTTGCAACAAGTTTGTTAAATTCAAGGTGATTGTCCACACTGGGTGCTGGATTCCCAGGCGCATTTTGCTTCAGGAGCCAGCTGGCTTGGTTTAGCTTCTGCGCAGTCGAGTTTCTCCCAGGTCACATGGCAAACCCCAGAAGAGAGTCAAAGATGGCGTAGCTTAAGAGCTCCCAGCCCCAAAAGACGCGGTACATGAAAAATAAGCGAAAACAAATTAATATCACATCCAGAATGATCACACTGTATACCATGAAAAATCTTATCCCACCCTTACTTTATAATGACTATAGCATTAAGGTTTTAGTGCGAAAAGATAGATAGGCTGAAGCAGCAGCAATAGCAGAGAGCGTGGTGAGAGTCAAGCGGCCATATTAGCAACAATGCGCATGTGCACAGAACTCCCTCCAGAATGCGAGTGCGTCACATCACATGGGTATGACCGACGCATGCGCAGACTGAATTTCAGCGAAGCAGCCATTTTCCTTAGCGCAAGCTTCGTTAATATGGAAAAGACATACAGGCAAGCATCCGGGGACACCCGCGTGTTTGGAAAAACGTGTAATAAACGACAATAATGAATTTTAGTAATGTTATACATTTGGCGAGGTTCTTGCACGGGGCAAGGCGCTTCACGTGCAAATCCTTGCTCCATCAACACTACCTAAAATATTTGAAAGTCTCTATCCTGATTTGACCTGGCGTCAGAACGCAATAAAAACGACTAGGAAATAGGTCAAGCTCCGGTACGCAATTGGGCTCACAGAGATAATAGACCCTATGTAGATATTGAAATTTTTTTGAGACATCGTAACATACAGAGGGCCCGAGCATTGGTAGATACGGGAGGGCGGCTACTTTAATTTATGGAAACCCAAAGAAATTTAAAGGACAATTTTTCACAATTACTGGCTTAGGTGGTAAAGAAACTCCCGCAGTGCAAGCTAATGTTGACATGAAAATAGGTAGAATTCCCCGAAAAGAATATTCTGTACTGGTAGTACCCCTTCTTGATTATATAATTGGAATTAATATTTTAAAAAAGGTATGACATTATTTTTAGATGACGGATGTTATCGATTTGGAGACAGGAAATACATATCATCAACATCTGTGAGAGTTGGTCGTTTGAGAATTCCTCCTGTAAAAATCCCTCAGGCTACAAAAGTAATTTCTCAGAAACAGTATCGCATTCCAGGTGGGCATGAAGAGATCAGTGCTACAATTCAGGATTTAGTGGATGCAGGAGTTATAACTAAGCATGGGCGGAAAATCCGCAATCCGCGAACGCTCGCGAATTTACTGAAAATCCGCAAATTCGCACGCAGCGGATTTTTTTTTCTTGGTGATACAATTTTGCGGCGTGTGGTGTAAGTTCACAACTGCGAAAATTTGCAATTCTGCACAAGAAATCCACTAGCAAGCAGCATAGACCTTCTGAAAATGATGATTTTTATCAGAATAACTCCTCAGGTTGGTTAAACAAAGTGGAATCCACTCATAACGTGGTGGTGGTCCCTAAAGTGATGGGGAGCACACAGTGTTGTCGACACTCTACAACGGTTGTAATACCCTAACTCGTATTCCTACAACCTCACTTTGCACTTTTTAATAATACCAGCCGAGAACATAATAAATTATTTTTTTCTACCTGCCAGGTATTTTTTAAGTAATCTCACTTTTTTCACCTCACTTCACTCACACTTTCCCTTAGAACACACTCCCTCACATAGTCCACTACTAAGTGCTCCTACGTAGTCGTGAGTCGCAGCACGCCGCATCCCGTAGAGGGGTGCGAAGGCCCCGATGATGAAGCATGACACCAAGGGGCCTGTTGGTGTGTGAGGGGCATTTAAACAACACTGTGGGCCCCCCATCACTTTAGGGACCACCACCACTTTATGAGTGGATTCCACTTTGTTTAACCACATTGCCAAGGGAGACCGAATCCACTGACTCTCTCTCTCCCCCCTCTGGTTATATCTTAACTCCTCAGGTTGACATTTGCCTGCCCTTTTTTGGATTTGAGGCCTTTTGACTTTCTTTGGATCACTTTTGGATTAGAAATAAACTTTCACAAGTAAGTTTGTTTGGGGTATTACATTTGCTGTTCTGCAGAAAAACGAGTTTTGCTAAGCTGAAAGCACTCAGCAGGTGCAAAAGTTCAAATTCATCATTAGTAACCATTCCCTGTAGTGCTTCCTGACTGGGGCCCCTCCAGAGTTCAGTTGCTAGTTGCAACAATTGTATGACCCTGCTCTGACCCTCACAGCTGGATCATAGAATAGCTACAAGTAGGCCACAAAGGTCCTGGAAAAAAAATTTGCACTGCAACAGAAAGCAAATTACAGATAAGGAAGCAGGGGCCAGACTGGAATTTTAAAACAGTGACACATTAATAAATCAACCCCAAATTAATTCTTGTCAGTTGAAGCAGGGCAGGTGTGCTTGCTTTTCCCCCCCATAATCTACAGTGATGATGATGAACCAGAGGGTGGCATTGATGTACCAGAGGGTGGCATGGGTGAAACAGAGGGTGGCAGTGTTGAAACAGAGGGTGCTGTCAACCTGTGATGATGAACCCGACATAGAAACAACATAGTCACGACCGTTGCGTGCCGACATGTAAGTTCGCAATCGTGAACTGGTAAAAAATCATCGCGAACTGGCAGAAACCCTTGCGAACACTATAAAAACAAAAAAATCCGCAAATTCGCGAGAATTTGCGGATTTTGCGGGTTGCGAGTTTGCAAATCCACAAATTCGCAAATGCCAGATTCGCAAAATTCGCCCATGCTTAGTTATAACTCCGGTTACTTCTGCTTGGAATAATCCCGCATGGCCGGTGCGTAAAAGTGATAATTCTTGGCGCATGACAGTTGATTATCACAAATTGAAAAAACATACACCCCCTTTGACTGTCGCAGTACATGACATTATTACTTTAATTGAGAGAATTCAAAAACATTCAGGATCTTGGTATGCTTCTATTAATATTGCTAATGCTTTCTTTTCTATCCCGATTGCCCCTGAGTGCCATGAACAGTTCAGTTTTACATGGAATGAATGTCAAATGACGTTCAGAAGTCTTGCCCAGGGTTTTGTGCGCAGTCCTACGATTTGTCACCGGCTTGTGGCAGAACATTTAATTAAAGTACCAATAAGCTCACAAATACAGGTGTGTCATTACATTGACGACATTTTGATTCAAGGTGAAACAGAGGAAAAAGTTAAGACCCAATTAGATTTAATTGTAGCTCATTTGCAAAGTAAAGGTTGGGAAATTAATCCAGATAAACTGCAAGGTCCAGCACAAAGTGTAAAATGTTTAGGCATTAATTGGCATGAAGAGAATCGAGAAGTGATTCCGCAGGTAAAACAGAAAATTGCAGAATTTGCAGTCCCGCAAAATAGAAAGGGAGCCCAGAGATTTATTGGTTTGTTTGGCTTTTGGCATCAACATATCCCATATTTGAGTCAGATATTAGCCCCTTTGTACAAAATGACCCGTAAAAGAGTGTGTTTGAATGGAATAAACCGCAGCAAGATGCGTTTGATTTGGCGAAAGAAGCGATTCAGCATGCTTTGGATTTGTGGCCTGTACGTGATCATGATGTGGATTTGAATGTGTCTGTGCAAGGCCCTTATACAAATTGGAGTCTGTTGCAAAAACAAGGTAGAACAAAAGTACCGTTAGGTTTCTGGACTAAAAAGTTACCCGATGCAGGTGAGCGTTATACACCATTTGAGAAACAGTTACTTGCATGTTATTGGGCTCAGGTGGATACCGAGCAACTGACTTTGGGACATGAGGTAATTTTGAGACCTGAAATTCCTATTATGCAATGGGTTTTGAGTTTACCAAAAACTCATAGGATTGGACACGCTGAAGAAGCAAGTGTGATTAAATGGAAAAGGTATATACAAGACAGAGCACGTAAAGGACCGAAGTGTGTTGCGACGTTACATGAGCAAGTGGCGTTGGCGCCGTTAGGAGAGGCAGAAAGTGATTGCTCCGTACCTATAGTACAGGAATCTCCTGTTAAGTGGGGTAAGCCATTTGATGATTTATCCATGGAGGATAGAAAACATGTGTGGTTTATGGATGGTTCAGCAAGGTACATTGGAGAGAAGAGACATTGGAAATGCAGTATCCTACAATCCGATCACACAGAAATTGCTAAGTACCACAGGTGAAGGAAAAAATAGTCAGTTTGCTGAATTATATGCTGTTTCTCAAGTTTTGAAACAAGAACTACCTGGTACATGTCATATTTTTACTGATTCTTGGTCCACTGCTAATGGTCTAGCGGTTTAGTTACCCTCATGGTATTCCCATGTCTGGAAACTGCATTCTAAAGAGCTTTGGGGTAAACATTTATGGCAGGAGATTTGGGAATTACTTCCCCAGAGTAACGTGACAGTTTTTCATGTTGATGCACACACACACGTAGACTCCCTTGACAAACTTTTTCACCAAATTGCAGATGAGAAATCTAAAATTTCTGAGGCAATGGTGGACAAACACGATTTTGATTTGGTGGGATTGGTGAAATGTGCCCACCAGAAGTCAGGACATTTTGGAGAAAGAATCACTAGCAGGTGGGCTGCTGACCGAGGAATTTATATTACTCTCAATTTAAATAAAGACTCTATACTTCATTGCCCCATATGTCAGCACTCTAAACGGCGAGAAGTGCCCCAAATTGTAAGAGGTCAATTTTATTGAGGAAAATCCCCTGCACAGATTTGGCAAATAGATTATATAGGTCCTCTTCCCATGAGTAAAAATTGCCAATATGTTTGTACAGTCATAGACACTTTCAGTGGTCTTTTAGTGGCCTTTCCCTCTAAGAGAGTTACTCAGATAAATACCATTAAAACGTTAGAGTTAATCATGTTGTACTATGGTGATCCACTTCAAATACAATCTGACAACGCATCTCATTTTAAAGGCAGACTAGTGCAGGAATTCTGCGTGGAGAACAACATCAAATGGGTGTTTCATATACCTTATTATCCACAGGCCTTGTAGAGAGAATGTATGGTTTGCTGAAAGATCAATTACGAAAGTTATCAAATGACAATTATAAGAACTGGAGAGATCATTTGTTTGATGCATTGTTAATTTTGAATAATCGTCCTTATTTAAATTCTGATTCTCCATTAATGTGTTTATTTCCTCAAGCTATTGATGCTAAACCTAACACAGTGGAGAGTACAGTGATGTATTGGGAAATTTCCCCTGGAGCCTTCGCTCCATGCAGAGCAACCCTAGGTTCTGCAGGCCTGGACCTGCATTCTATAAACACCATGACTTTAAAGAAAGAAGACATTACTATTGTGGAGACTGGCATTAGTGTCCAAATACCCGTTGGCAGTTTTGAATTTATTGCCCCGAGATCTGGCTTGGTTTTAAAAGATGTCCAGGTGCTCGGAGGTGTTATTGACAGTGATTATCAAGGAGAGATTAAAGTAATCCTATTAAACAGTGGTGATTCTGATTTACTAATGCACAAAGCAGACCGAGTTTCTCAATTGCTAACTATGCCTGTTTTCAGTGGTGAGATTCAAAAAGGTACTGCCCCAACTCTGTTATCTGTTCGAGGAAAAAAGGGTTTTGGCTCCACTGATAATCCCGGAGTGAGAGAGTGGGTTCTGTCGCCTAAAAATCCCCCTGAACAGGCCGAAATATTTGCAACCGGTCAGGACAATACTGTCCTAGTGATGAGGCCAGGGCAAGATAGCTGGGAAGCAGTTCCAGCTGATAAATGTTGTTTGCAAGAATAAATAGTACCTGTATTTGATCCCGTTTTCCTAGACCATCGTTTGGGCTGCTGCTGTCGGAAGTGTCGTCGCTGGACTCCTTTTGGCTTGCTGTGTCGAGAGACGGGAGAGCCCCCAGGACTGGAATAATTCCTTGGACCGAAGACGTCGTTCTTCTGCGTCGTGGGATCATCATCCAATTTTTAGACGTCTCTAGCCAGGAGACTAACTAACTCTAATCACTTCTGTTTGACCCCTATGCACTCAGTGACTGATATTCTAGCAACCTGCGTGGTTGCTGTCCCAGCTTCCATGGAGACACTTGCCCATATTTTTAATTTATCAAATGTTCATCCCAATGTAGTTTTTAGTGATTTTGCGACCTATGATTACTGTGCTCTATTCACAGTTTTGCCTGATTTACAGTCCCCTTTGAATTCCCAAATAATAACCTACAATATTACTGAGGGTGATCTTTGCTTTTTCATGACCTGTGATCCTAAAATCATAGGCAAGTGCTTTCAATTTAAAAATGCTACTTCATTTACTGCCCATGAAAGAACTCTATGTTTTGAAAGACTATCTAAATCATGTACTTCTGTTAGAAATAATATGACTTGTAGGTGTCTTGTAGTTACCCCTAGTCACTATCGTATGGTGCTATTACCTTCTGGATGGCTTTTTTCATGTGGCAATTCGTCTTGGCCCTATATTCCTGCAAATATTACAGGAGGTCCTTGTGCTATTACCAGGTTGAGTTTAATAATCTTTTCCTCACATCCTAATGTACTTTTTCCGACCTACACATGATGCCCCATCCTTGAAAGCCAATTGTGATTCCTCATTACATTTTTTGTCTAAATCTGAGTATCTTAGTTTAGTTTTTTCTATTTTAGGTGTTCCTGCATTATCTGTATACAATGCTAAATCAATCGGAAAATCGGCTTGCTGGATGGTCAAGTCTATTAACCATACTTCTGTTGTTTTATCTGACCTATTATTAGATGCTCAATGTGAGCATAGAGCCCTTTTAACAAAATAGAGCTGCAATAGATAACCTTTTACTTAATCATGGTCATGGCTGCTCAGATTTTGAGGGCCTTTGTTGTTTTAATTTATCGGGCCAGTCCAAATCCATCCAGTCCCATATTAAGAAACTTCATGAATAAACTGAAGAAGTTAGGCAACATATAGATCAAGGATGGTTGATTGGCTTTTTAATTGGTTGCCTGATTTGCACTCCCTGCGTCAAGTGTTGGACGGTATCTTGACTGCTGTTTCTATTTTAGTTGCTATTTGTTGTTGCATTCAATGTGTCCCTTCCTTAATTCAAATTTTTAGACCACGCACTATGTCTAGGTCTGTTAATTTTGTTTCTTATTATTCTTCATCAGATGTTCGCCCAGTTTGACAGATGTTAGTCGACAAAAGTCAAGGGTGGAATTTAGTGACCGGATATTTTGTCATATTTCTGAGTGATGGTGACTTTAGTCTACTACCATCTTAGTATAGTGGATAGATCCCTATTTTCGGCCTATTCTTAGGGTTAGCCTACTGACTTTGGCATAATAATATGCCCTTTCATCACTTCCGGGAATGAAGGCCTATATTAGAGGGTATATCCTTTATGTCTTACATCATATTACCTATTGGTAGGGCTTGCTTATGTATCTTGATAGAGCTGTGCGTCTCTTTAATCTTTTTCAGGCCTACAAGGCCCAAACGAGAGAGACTCCATTTTCTTTCCTGCCTCGGCTGCTCGAGGCGCTTGTAGGTCAAGAGTGATGTTTTAGTTATGAGCTGTTGTTCACTGGAGAGGAACCGGTCAGAGCTGGCCCTTATCAGAGGAATGTAAGCAGAGCTCGGGTTTTAGACGAAACAACAGTTGGCCACTCACTGTGGGAACGTCGGAGGCCCGGAGCCTAGTACAGGATTCTGGTGGGCGGCAGGTTACTGTCTGGAAATTTCCATGAACAAAGAGCTCTTTATATTATCGAGGTGTAGAGAGGAGAGGCAGGCAGATGACAGTGAGCAGTTGACAGCGGACGGTGAGCAGTAAGCAGTTGGCAGAGGACAGTGGGAGTTTGGAACGATCGAAGGCCAATGATCTTTGAAGAGACTGAAGTTACATCGTGAGTCAGTCTGTTAGAGCAGTTGCAGATAAACAAACGTCAGAGTTCGAATAATCAGAGTGAAGAAGTTAGTTGAACAGATGGTTTCCAAAGCCGCTGAAACTATATCATTAGATTGAGGTTTGGAGGTGAAGATAGTTCGTGGGAGATAGGAAGCCAGTGCAAAGTAATTGGTGCAGAGCTGAGAAACAGAGAAGAAGACGAGAGAAGGGTTCCAGTGCTTTGAAGGAGCATAGCAGTGCAGACGTGTATCCGTGGGTGCCGAGTAGAATTTGAGATGAGCCAAGGCACAGACGAGAGAGGGACCCAGATGACAGCTAGAACCGGATTCCGTAATTATAAGGTGAAGTCTGTCCTGCTATTATAGTGCAAATATACTAACTCTTTCCTTTACTTTTCATGCTATGCTTAGACTGTTAGATAGTATTGTAACTTTATAATAACTACCTCGATTTCGTCAAGTGTAAAGGGTTTGCTGTTGGTCATCAGCTAACCACATCACCGCTATGCTTTCTAGGTAGTTGAGTAGCTAAGGCGGGGTGTTCGGAATGTAGGAGTTGTATAAAGATTTATAATAGTCCTAAAATGCAGCCTTACCTCCCTCAGTGCCTAGCACATGTACGCCAGACAAATAACGGAAAATATACCACTAATTATCTCTTCCTAATGTGTTCACTCACTTATGAAGTAATTCTATATTTTAAACCTATTCAAACAATGGCAACCAGAAAATAATTTTTCAAATTATCAAGTATTTGTTCTATTTATTTCACCTTCTTCTTCAAAAATATATAGTTATTTTGCAAACACACATATATATATATATATACACAACATTAATACAAATATGCCTATATATATACAATATACACACAAGCAGCGTTATATACATACACACACTGTATTCATATTATTCACAAACTAACATATATATATATATATATATATATATATTTTTTTTTTTGTGGGTATTTATGAACCTTCAAGAGTCTTCGCCGTTAATAGTTTTAACAAAAGGATGCTTCCAGACCATATATAAACAAAGACATTCCTTATAAACAAAGGTAACCATTCAGAAATTGAGAGTATAAGAGATATATACATAAATCTCTATTATTTCATTATATACTCCCTCTAGTTTCCTTTATATGTTCCAAAATTTTTACTGGTGCCTTTAAAACAAAAGTGTTGACGTGTTTCAGCCTATTTAGTTTTCAGGCCTCATCAGGACTAGGGCATTCGAGGTTCCGCCTAAAGAATCAAAAACAATTACATTTGCCAATTACCATATATACAACAGGGACTACTAGTTACTCTATATACACATCAACCAATACATTGTATTGTGATTCTGCCATTCTGTCTAAATTTCCTCGGATTGATACGGCATCCAGTTATATTTACACACCCGTGTGACAGATAAGGTAAAAAACAAAGTAAAATCAAGGCTCTAAGTTATAACAGAAAAATGTCCAGTATACCAAGTTGCCCAAATGGGGTCGCTATCTGCGAATTAGTAAGTGATCCAAAACCTACATTTACTATGTATATAAGAAATGAGACGTGGTTCTAGTAGTGTACAAGGGAAAATAAATAACCTAAGGATAATCAAACTTTCAATACCAATCTCTGTAATATGACTTGGCTCTTGAATGGACCGCCTATCTGTAATTTCCAGTCTTCATAGTTCAGCACTATATGAGAGCAAGACGTAATGTAAATACAGTTAATAACACCAATATTTTGTTTCATCAACAAAAACAAGGGCCGGACATCCGTAAGACTTACCAAGCAATTGCGAGCACTCTCGGTGTCTCTTTTCCCAATCACTTTCAATATTAGAGAAAGTCGTCAAATTGCCAAAGGCCTAAATATAATAAGAATTATTGTAAGAACCTAGTAAGATTCCTCCTATGGATACAATATCCTGCACTTGCTCAGGTCAAGAAACAACTAACTTATAATTCGCCAATCTCCGCGTTATTACTCCGCATTCAAACGAGCCGCCATTACACTCCAAGTCGTTTCATGTACCACGTCTTTAAACTTTCACGTTACGGCAGCGAGGTAAAGAATGGACCAGGTCCACTCTCGCTGATCTCCAAGTCATTATTGGCCGCCATTGCTCTCCCAGGCATTTCCTTTACTACGTACGCGGAAGTAAATGAAATATCACGCTCTGGCCATGAGAGTAAAAAAGGACCAGGTGACCATAGTATCACCGGACAAAAGTGCTGAAAATAAAGAATGCCAAAAATAAAGAGAGGACTGAACAAACATATTGCCATAAATAATATTTCCCTCTAAACTATTACCAATAGGAAACCACACTATTCGAAGCCGTCAAAAAACAAGCCAAAGAGTACCCACGCACTTTAGAAAGTGTGGGAGTGGAACCCCACACATTGTATATGTTTGGCCTATATAAAACTTATCGCAGGGGCAATTGATGCAATACACTATGTTTCTAGAATTACAATTAGAAAAAGTTTTTTGATGGTGTAGCTGACCGTTTATGTGCACTTCTTTGGAATATTTCGTCAAATTACATGCCAAGCAATTTTGACACTGATAGTGTCCGATTATTGTCGGCAACCTTAATAATTCTCTCAAATCTTTTTGAGGGGGTTCAGATTTTCCTGCTGCTTTCACCAATTGTTGGCGAACATTTTTACTTTTTTTAAAGGCGAAAAGTGGTTTTGGAATTCCCAAATGTTCAATTACTTTCCAATTTTTGTGAATCAATTTTTCAAATTTATTGGTTCTGGGGTTATATGTGATGACACATGTTAGCGGTGAATCTTTATCTTGTGATTTAGGGACTAGTAGCATTTCTCTCTGTGTATACCATGCTCTTTTAACTGACACTTTTATCAGTCTTTTTGGGTACCCCGTGCTAATAGCTTATCCTTCAACTTTTCAGCAGTAGAGAAATAATCATCTTTACTACTACAATTCCTCTTAACCTGGAGGAATTGTCCTTATGGCAAGTTTTCTTTTAATGTCCGCGGATGGCTACTGGTGAAATGTAGCAATGTATTTTGGTCTGTTGGTTTAGTGTACAGACTAACTTGTAATTGTCCACTTTCATTTTGGACATAGACTTCAAAAAGTTTATTTTATTTTGATCACTTGAAAGTGTGAAATTAAATTCTTGAGTCCTACAATTCAACCAATTATAAAAATTAGTTAAAAGTTCCTCATCTCCATTCCAAATCATAAAGATGTTGTCTATATAGCGACACCAAAACTCCACCTGGGTCTTGAAGGGGTTGGTGTCGCTATATATCCATTTTTGATCAAATTCTGACATTACTAGATTGGCTATTTCAGGAGAAAAAATACAGCCCATGGCCACTCCTGATATTTGTAAAGAAAGATTTTCTTTGAAGTTGGAGAAATTATTCTTTAAACAAAGTGCAGCTAATGAGGTTATATATTCAGTCGGAATCTGATGTGGACGTTCCCGTAAGTCTAAAACATTGCCCATCACTACCAAGGCTTCGTCTCGGGTAATATTTGTAAATAGGGATTCCATATCGAAGGTAGCCAGCAGTTGTTTCTCTGGATTATACAATACACCTTCTACCTTCGATATCAAATCCATAGTGTCTCTCACAAATGCTTGAGTATTTTTCCCCAGAGGGATTAAAAATGTGTCCACATATTTGGAGAGTGGCTCAAGGATCGAACCACATGCTGACACAATTGGCCTGCCAGCGGATTGGTCAAGGATTTATGTACTTTTGTAAGGACATAAATGTGGGGAATTTTATTCTGTTCACTGTTCAGGAAATCGAATTCGTTTTTACATAACCAACCTTCATCTAAGCCTTTCTTTGTTATAGAAAAGATTTCCCCTTTTAACCTTACTGTTGGATTGTTTTCCAAAGGTCTGTAGTGTAATCGATTGGATAATTGGCCGATGACTTCTAGGTCATAGTTAGATGTCTCCCACAGGACCATTCCACCCCCTTTGTCTACCGGTTTAATTGTCACTGTAGGATTGGTAGACAGATTTTATAGGGCTACCATTTCGGATTTACTACAGTTGCTTTTATAAAAGATCTTTCTGTTCTGTAGTTCATCCAATTCACGTAGGACTAAGTCTTCAAAAATGTATATCTCAGGTGGTAAGAGTATGCTTTCAGGTATACATTTGGATTTATTTTTTAAACCACTTATATTGATCTGTTCTTTACTTTCACATTCCATAAAAAAACACTTTTAACCTTACTTTTCTGAGGGAGTACAAAATGTCTGTTTTGTATCTATTGGATTTTGTACTGAGGTAGGTACAAATGTAAGTTCTTTTGATAAAAGTGGCATTTCGGAATCTGTTGGAGAGTAGTTGGATAAATTGTAAATGGGTATCATTTCAGCTTTATTTGTCAACCCCCTCGTGTTTGTGTTTTACGTCTGTACGTTTTCTTCCGGGTACAGAAGGTCTCTGATTCCTGATTTTGGTATTGTTCTGATTGTTGATACAAGCCCTGTGGTGGATACAGGCCCTCTTGTTGGTTGTAACCTCTCCATCGTGGTCTCCCTCCCCTTGTTTGAAACCTGCCTCTGCCTAAAAAAGGTGGCCTAGTTCTTGAATATTGATGGTAAGGCTGGAAACCACTATATGTCCCTTGATCTGAATCGGAAGAGGTATTAGAGAAAGTAATTAATTTATTACGCGATCTAACTCTGTATTGTACGTTTAATGAACTGGGGTTATTGTTTAAATAAAATTCTTCTTTCAAAAATGGATATACCTCTTCTAACTTAAAAAGTTTGTATATCTCTCGCCACTTTCGTAATTTTCAAATTTATATTATGGACAGTGAAAACAGCAATAGTTTTCTCTGCTGCTTCCAACAGTTTTTGGGAGTCTGTGATGGTAGTATCTCCTAATATTTCCTGTTCTAATGCCTCAATTTCTCTCAATTCTTCTTCATTGAGCATCAAAGCTGTTTCCACAGAGAGTGCTATCCAATCTATAGAACATTTTGTTCCAACTCCCCCGAATCTATTCAAGTATGTTTTACCTGTGATGAAGATCACAAGAATATTTTTCACTTGCAGTCCTACGGGAATTGTGTTGTTTTTTAGATTTTCAGAAAAAACTTGTGCATGTAGCTGCGTTCCTATATTTTTCTTTTTGAGTTGTTTTAATTTTTCTATTTCATCTACATTAGCAATTTGCACCACCGATTTGTCACCACTCAGTTATGATGGAGTTTTCAACAGTAGGACACTGATTTCTTCCTCACTGTAACTAACTGTAACTGGTTCTGACATATCACAGATAGTTTTAAAAAAAATTAACTGGTTCTGACATTTCAAGGATAGTATTTTAGAACAAATGTTTTTTAAAACAGATTTTTTTTAGAACAAATGTGTATATAGTCCCTGTGTATCCTATCTGAGCTGGTATTCTTTATACCGGATTGCCATTAAGAAAAAAACAACAAATATTCCTAAATAATTATGCCTAAGGAAAAACTAAATGTCTATCTAAAAAATAGAGCCCTGACACTTAAAGAAGTGTTATCAATACCTATTAATACAGGGGGAACTCAAGTAACCCGACGGTATCTGGGTAACAATACAGAATACAACAACAATGATGCCTAGGGACCAATAATCCAACCACATAACGGAAAAGATACCACTAATTATCTCTTCCTAATGTGTTCACTCACTTGTGAAGTAAATCGATATTTTTAAACTAGTCAAACAATGGCAACCAGAAAATAATTTTTTTAAATAGCAAGTATTTGTTCTATTTATTTCACCTTCTTCAAAAATATATAGTTGTTTTCACTATTTTGCAAACACATATATATATACACACACAACATTAATACGAATATACATATATATATAAAAGATACACACAAGCAGCATTATATACATACACACACTGTATTCATATTATTCACAAACTATATGTTGTTAGTTTTTGAATAATATGAATTCAGTGTGTGTATGTATATAATGCTGCTTTTGTGTTTATTGTATATATATGTATATTGTTTTTTAAAGCTACTTGTTAAGTTCACGCTCTGCGATTCCTAGGTGCTTTTGAACAAGGAAGAATGTGTCTTCTTAGTTAGATTCTCCCTCCCCTGTTCCATCTAGTAGTGTTCCTTGGCTGTCTAGGTGTTCCCCCGCATTGTCCATATGGTTCACACCTGGTATCCATGGCCCAGTGCCATCCCTGAGTTCTTGCATAATTGCTGCAGTGTTAGTGGCTGGGGCCAGCTCTGCAAGTGGGCTGGCGATGTCATCCAAATTCGCTATATCGCCTTTAGATGGGCCCGCTTGATCAAATTGAAGTTTACACTGTTTTGGGTGAGTTCTAACCATCGTTGCTATCAATCCTGTGCAAGCAATGTTGCCACAAAATTGCAGTGTAGTGCTCAGACAGTTTCACTACCTATTTACATTCAGCAACAATCCCTTGACTCAAGCCGGTGGGGGCAGGCAAATTCACGATCAGCATTGGGGTTTAATGGGGCCCGTGTTATTAGGGGCTCACTGTATGTTGATAATTAAGGGGGAAAGGGGTGCCCTTTGCACAGGATAATCAGCGGTTGTTTACAGATGGCACCCACTAACTTCACTGCAGCCTTGTGGGCTCCCTGCTACTAGGGGCTTGTATCGTGTTGATAAATAATGGGGGAGGGGCTCCATTTGCACAGGATAGTCAGCGGTGTTTATAGGTGGTTCCCACTACCTCCACCGCACAAACAGTCAGTAATGAAGGGGTGTCTCGCGGATGACCCCTGTTGCCTTGCGTCTTGTGTCCCCGGACTCCATACCATTTTACCTGTATGCCTCTAAAGCAGCTTCATGGTGAAATCATGGTAGAGGGGGCTGGTCCAGAACACAAAAGCTGCTCCTATTGCCGTCGCTCAGGACCTCAAGGCTCGACGGTACAGGGTAGCTGCCCAAGGGATCCGGCCACATCAACTCAAGCCCCCCGATAACACGCAATGCACTCTCGGGTCCCCCGCCAGTCCCATATCTGGAAGCCAGAACTGAGGCAGCACCAACGAGTGGTCCCGGCTTCAGACTTGTCCGGGGCTTTTGTTGCCGTGGGTTCTCTGAGGCGTGCTGGGCAGCACTCAGCAAAAGCTCAGTGTGTAGTTGGCAGTTCCCAGCAGTCTGCAAGATCATGGTCAAGTGGTCCCAGGTGGGTTAGGTTATTACAAGATATTAAGCATCTCTGGCCAGCGTGATATTAACGGCCACACTGCCGCTTAAGTGCCAGCTGTTGTGGAGCTTCACAGGTCTTCAGTCATCTTTGAAGCTTCCGCGTTTAAGCCCCACAGGCCAACTGAATATGACTGTCAGGTATTGGGCTCTGCACTAATCCCAAAGATCTCTGATATATCACCGTGCTCCCATAATTAGGCAGATTTGTCACTCACTATAACAGAGCTTTTCATTGTGTACAATTTTTGAATCATGCAAATAACAATGTTGACTTGTATATGCTTTCTAATTGCAGCACAGTTGCTTCACGATAGAGCACAATAGTTTCAATAAATATTGTAAGCTTTCTTCGTGTGTCTTTTCTGTTTAGTCTGGACACGTATGAGTGAGAGAAGCCTGATAGGGTTCAGAGTGATGTATTTCTTGGGTACTAATTTACCTGTCACTCTTGATGGTTAGGAGGGCAGGCAGGTAAAGTACTAAGAGTTATACTGGATTTGGGCCCATAGGTACTGTGATGGTATGGTTACTCAGCAGTATTTCTGCAACAGTATCTGGGCTTTTTCAAAACTCATATGTACTTTTTAAAATGTTCTTGTTTTTAAATCAAAACATTTGCAAGTCATTTTGCAACATCAACACATTTTAATATGATGACTTTTAAACTGTTTAGTTTTATTTATGAATTTTGAGATTGTTTATTTTCTCATTTTGTTTCCTCCAGGTCGGGTTGTGTTGTTGTGGCTGAGCTCCAGGATGTCTGGGGACTTCAATTTCAAGTTCCACACTAGGAATTTACAGGAGCAAACTTCCAGCCATTTCCAGGGTAGAAAAATATCCGAGATAAATCTGTGATTGGCAACAAACTGAAATATGTTAACTTGTGGAAAGATAATTGCCTCTTTTGGCATGGTTAGCCCCCACTTCTTGCCTGATGAATGATGTAGTTTCGAACTGTAAGTACACTGGGAGCCTGCTAACCGCATTCCCAGTGCCAAGTCTCTTTCCTAAAACTGTAACACGGTTGGCACCACATCAGTCACCCCTGTGAGTTCCTAGTAAATAGTCACTTTTTGTGACGCTTTGGCACCAATTTTTTTTGCCCCATATTTACAAGGATAGGAAAAGCCACCATGCATGGCTTTTCTTATCCTTGTAAATTTGGCCTCTTTACACACAGCACTTTGCATGAAAGGGGCGTTCAATGGGTGTTGCT